>NW_021137730.1:0-8203 GCF_004193835.3 Ostrinia furnacalis | reverse complement strand
AGCCGGTCCTCGTGCCCGGTCCGCGCCGGTCCTCGCGCCCGGTCCGCGTCGGTCCGCGGCCGGTCCTCACGCCCGGTCCGCGCCGGTCCGCGCCGGTCCTCGCGCCCGGTCCGCGCCGGTCCGCGTCGGTCCGCACCCGGCCTATCACCAAGTGCCGGTGAAACGTACATAGACGACTGGGCGGTCCTCGCGCCCGGTCCCGAGAGTGGATATCACCAAGTGCCGGCGTGACATACATCGACGACTGGGCGGTCCTCGCGCCCGGTCCGCAGTTTGCCTATCACCAAATACCGGTGAAACATTGGACTGGGTGGGGACATCACTGTGTGACTTTGAACGTGTAGTGAATTATTGTGTATTGAACTACCGTGTGGTGATCTCGTGATAGTGGCACAGTGTGTGGTTACATCTAAGGATTGCAGTGATACCTGGACTGCAGTGTACACTTTGGACATTGGACTGACTGTAAGTGTTTAAGATGCCACTAGCCAAGTCATCACCACTTCCCTCCCGAAGGCTGACCCGCGCGCGATCGCGGGAAGTCACCGAGGCACCGAGCACCCAACCAGCATCTCGCTCTCCACCCCTCAGCAGTCTTTCTGAGGCGCACTCCGCGGACAATTCTTTCGTGTCTGTAGAGAGCGAGAGGTGCCTGTCGCCAACCAGCTCGGCGGGAACTCTCCGCGCAGACTCACCGCACTCTGTGAACTCTGCGGGTCTCGGTTTTGGAACGTACCGACCCCCGGCGGCGACCACTCCGCGCCCGCGCAACACTCCTGCCACTGGTGCCTCGCAGTCAGCCTGCAAGCGCAAGACACCTGCGAACTACTTCCCCAGCGCTGAC
Source organism: Ostrinia furnacalis (assembly GCF_004193835.3). Lineage (NCBI taxonomy): Eukaryota > Metazoa > Arthropoda > Insecta > Lepidoptera > Crambidae > Ostrinia > Ostrinia furnacalis. Next base: position 7,359 of record NW_021137730.1, on the reverse strand, counting down.
TTTGGAGACACTCCCTTCTCCTCGATACTATTGGAGCTCCACGGCCTTATGGCCACCATACCAGTCTTGCTCAACGAGGAGAAAAGTGTGAGAAAAGAGAACCGGGAGCGGGCGGTCCGGTGCAGCGTGGATGCGGCTCGGCTGCTTCAAAAGGTACACCTCAAGCACCTGGAGGAGTCTTCTACATCTGGCCGGGACAAGGGCCCAGCACCAGCGGCACATTCCACCACCGCCGCTGCCACCACCAATAGCCACTGCTGCGAGGAGGCTCTCGCGGCCGCCGTGACTAAGGCTGTCACCCAGGCGGTAAGAACAGAGTTCGGGCGCATGAAACCCACTCTGACCGCCCAGCCCTCCTCCTCCACAACCAGTCGCCCCTTGGAGCTCGACGGAGTCGCGCGCGTCCCTCGCTCCGCCGGTCCGCGCTCGGTCCGCGCTCGGTCCCCGCTCGGTCCTCGCGCCCGGTCCGCACCGGTCCGCGCCGGTCCTCGTCGGTCCGCGGCGGTCCGCGTCGGTCCGCGACGGTCCGCACCGGTCCGCACCGGTCCACAACGGTCCGCATCGGTCCGCGGCGGTCCGCGTCGGTCCGCGTCGGTCCGCGGCCGGTCCTCGCGCCCGGTCCGCGCCGGTCCTCGCGCCCGGCCCGCGCCGGTCCTCGCGCCCGGTCCGCGTCGGTCCGCGTCGGTCCGCGCCGGTCCGCGCCGGTCCTCGCGCCCGGCCCTCGCGCCCGGTCCGCGCCGGTCCTCGGGCCCGGTCCGCGTCGGTCCGCGTCGGTCCGCGCTGGTCCTCGCGCCCGGCCCTCGCGCCCGGTCCGCGCCGGTCCGCGTCGGTCCGCACCCGGCCTATCACCAAGTGCCGGTGAAACATACATAGACGACTGGGCGGTCCTCGCGCCCGGTCCGCGTCGGTCCGCGCCGGTCCGCGTTGGTCTGCGGCGGTCCGCATCGGTCCGCGGCGGTCCGCATCGGTCCGCGTCGGTCCGCGGCCGGTCCTCGCGCCCGGTCCGCGCCGGTCCTCGCGCCCGGTCCGCGTCGGTCCGCGTCGGTCCGCACCCGGCCTATCACCAAGTGCCGGTGAAACATTGGACTGTGTGGGGACATCATTGTGCAATTTTGGCCGTGTAGTAAATTACTGTGTAGTGAACTATCGTGTGGTGACTTCGTGATAGTGTGTGGTAACATCTAAGGATTGCAGTGATACCTGGATTGCAGTGTACACTTTGGACATTGGACAGACTGTAAGTGCTCATAATGCCGCTAGCCAGGTCACCACCCCCCAACCGAAGGGTCACCCGCGCGCGATCGCGGGATGTCACCAGGGCACCAAACACCCGGCCAGCCTCTCGCTCCCCACCCCTCAGCACACATTCTGAGGCGCACTCCATGGACAATTCTTTCGTGTCTGTAGAGAGCGAGAGGTGCCCGTCGCGGGTCAGCTCAGCGGGTACGGTTCGGCCGGACTCACCGCGCTCTCTGGACTCGGCCGACTTCGGGAGCCTTGGGGGTCTTGGAGTCTACCGACCCCCGGCTAAGACCTCTTCGCGCCCGCGCAACACGCCTGCCACTGGCGCCTGCAAGCGCAAGACACCGGCCACTCCCTTCCCCGAGCCCGACTTCGGAGACACGCTCTTCACCCCGCTGCTTCAAAAGCTCCACGGCCTAATGGCCAACATACCATCATTGCTCAACAAGGAGAAGAGCGTGAGGAAGGAGGACCGCGAGCTGGCGGTCCAGTGCAGCGTGGACGCTGCTCGCCTGCTGCAGGAAGTACACCTCACATATCTCGACTGCCTGGAAGAGATACCTGGCCTGAACAAGGGCCCAGCTCCAGCTGCAGCTCCGGCGCCAGCGGCACCTACCACCACCACCACCGCCGCCACTACCACCAACAGCCACTGCTGCGAGGAAACTCTCGCGGCCGCCGTGACTAAGGCTGTCACCCAGGCGGTGAGAACAGAGTTTGGGCGCTTGAAACCCGCTCTGACTGCCCAGCTCCCCGCCTCCTCCACCACTAAGACCTACGCCCAGACACTCGCCTCCACGCCGGCTCAACCCGTGGCAGGGGCCACTCAGCCCCGGTTACGGGAAGAGAGAAGCACACGCCCGGCGCTCATTATGGCCTCCAAAGATCAGAAGGCCGACAGGCAGGCGGTAGCTAAGACCTTGCGAGCCACCATCCCCTTCCGCGAGGTCAAATTCACGGCGGCAAAAGTTGAGATGCTCTCGCGGGGAAAAGCGAGAGTTGAATTCGACTCAGCAGACCACCTGAAGGAGGCAATGAGGCGCATCAACATCAACACGGAGACCTCCGGCGTCAGTGCTGAACCGGAGCGGAAGCTCATGCCGATGATCGCCCTCAAGGGCATCTCTAAAGATACGGCAAGCAAGGACCTCATTGCCACCTTAAAGCGGAGCACGTCCAACACAACGCATTCAGCAATGACTGCCCAGTGCGCAGGCGGTGGGATGCGTTGGCCAGATCCACAGTGGCGTACTGCTAAGGTTGCCCCGGGCGATAACTCCATCCAGCTCACAACTTACCTGGTCGCCAACTGCCTCGATCGTCGCTGCAGATCTGAAACAAAGGAAATGGTTAATAGATTTTTGAAAAGTCCTCTAAATTTTTACTCTAAATTTATTATTATCTTGTTTTTGGCAAACATATTAGAAACAATAGAACAGAATTCAAAATTGCAGAAAATTAAGCAAATAGAAATTAATTTGATGGCCAAATTAAGCTATTTGAAGATAAAATCAAATCGGCAAAAAGAGGTTCAATACTCATTACAGCACAATATTGCACAAAGGCACACACCGCAAGAAAAGACTAAAAGACCAATGTTATCTAGATATTATGAGAATATCATAGACAAACATTACCAAGAACAGTGTTAAAATGAGTAACCAAACATTTAGAACAAGCAATCAGAAATAAAATCTAAAAAACTATAACAAACATAAATTACCTTTAAGCAAAACAAGAGCAAAGAGTCCTGAAAATTGAAAATAATTATATAAGAAACAACATACGAAAAATAATAGTAAAACAATAAAAATTTCGCATTAATAGAAAACATAAAAACACACCACAAATTATTTAAAGAAATACAATTAAAGTAAAACCAATTCAAACTAAAAACATCTTCAAAACAAACCAGTCAAATAATTAACAAATTAAAAATATCAAAGTCTCTGATATGAAATCGTCAGAGGTGCAGAGAAAAACAAATAAAAAAAAAAAAAAAAAACCTAACCTAACCGGCCGTGGGTTGGGCGCGGGGACGGTCGGCTCTAACCTTTGGGCTTGGCTTGCTGTCCCCGCGCCCGGCCTTCGGCTTCTTGACCGGTGTGGGAGTTTAGGCCTGGCGGAGCGGGGCTGATCGCGGTATCTTATTCAACGACCGTAATTTCTTGTATATATATAGCGTCAAATCTTCTAACTAAAATGTATCTTCCCTTTCTTGAAATCGATTAATTAACGATAACTTGCNTCTTCTAACTAAAATGTATCTTCCCTTTCTTGAAATCGATTAATTAACGATAACTTGCCACATATTTTGTAACAAGTTCTGCATATATATCGCACTGTCTATGGTCCGCGAGCCGGCCTGAGGGTAAGCCCGCCCACCGCTGGCGCTGGTGGGACAGGCGGTCCGAGGGGCTCAAGGGGCCGGCAAATTTAAAAGGATCAGTCCTTCTCCGGGCTGTCCCCGGCCCCAGTGGCCTATTAGGACCAATGCACGGTCCCGGCCCACAGGGTGCTGCTGGGGGTCCTTGGGGACGGCTCCGCGGACCTTGACCGTACAATAAGCCTAAAACTGTTGAATTTCAACGAATTGATCGATTTCATTTACTTAAAGTCGATTTCGAAAAGAACCCATCACCTCCTTGTATCATGTAAATATAAACTGGATTGTTATTAACGAGATTGACATTTTGTAGACAGATCAACTAATCTTTGTATGTGCATTTCAAATTGTGTGTGTAGAAACTGATTAATCATAGCCATATTCGTGTATAACTTCATCGTCATCAGTACAAATAATTAAGGTGAACAAGTGTTATTGGTTGAGACCTTATAGAAATTTCTGTCTTTTCTGTGTTATTCACTTTGCCTTTTTTTTTATATATTANGATCGCGGTATCTTACTCAACGACCGTAATTCCTTGTATATATATAGCGTCAAATCTTCTAATCAAAATGTATCTTCTCTTTTTTGAAATCGATTAATTAACGATAACTTGCCACATATTTCGTAACAAGTTCTGCATATATATCGCACTGTCTATGGTCCGCGAGCCGGCCTGAGGGTAAGCCCGCCCACCGCTGGCGCTGGTGGGACAGGCGGTCCGAGGGGCTCAAGGGGTCGGCCAATTTAAAAGGATCAGTCCTTCTCCGGGCTGTCCCCGGCCCCAGTGGCCTATTAGGACCAATGCACGGTCCCGGCCCACAGGGTGCTGCTGGGGGTCCTTGGGGACGGCTCCGCGGACCTTGACCGTACAATAAGCCTAAAACAGTCGAATTTCAACGAATTGATCGATTTCTTTTACTTAAAGTCGATTTCGAAAAGAACTCATTACCTCCTTGTATCATATAAATATAAACTGGATTATTATTAACGAGATTGACATTCTGTAGACTGATCATCTAATCTTTGTATGTGTATTTCAAATTGTGTGTGTAGAAACTGATTAATCATAGCCATAGTCGTGTATAACTTCATCGTCAACAGTACAAATAATTAAGTTGAACAAGTGTTATTGGTTGAGACCTTATAGAAATTTCTGTCTTCTTGTGTTATTCACTTTGCTTTTTTTAACTATATTACGTGTATAATTTCATTGTAAATAATACAAACAATTAAGCTGAACAAGTGTCATAAGTTGTAACCTTGAAAATATTGTCTTCTTTGTGTATTCACTCTGCTTGATTAATTATACTCGTGTATAACTCTATCATAAATAGTATAAATAATTAAGTTAAACTAGTGTCATTAGTTGTAACCTTGGAAAAATATTGTCATCCTTGTGTTATCCACTTTGCTTTGTTAATTAGCTATAAGTTAGGTTAAGTTCTTTTGCTGTAACATCCGTACTGGGCGGCCTGTGTTCATACCTGTAAAGGCTAGTGTTGGGGGAAACTTTCTCACTTCCTCCCCCAACACTCCCAGTCTATCTTTTATCTGTCCCCCCAGGCCCTCCTTGAGCAGGCATCCCTAACCGCCTTGGAGGGCCGCGTGCCCGGCTCGCAACTCCACCAACTCTCGAGTGGCACGCCTGCCGGTACATAAGGGTCGAAAATTTGTGAAAAAATTAACAAGGAGAAGAGCGTGAGGAAGGAGGACCGCGAGCTGGCGGTCCAGTGCAGCGTGGACGCTGCTCGCCTGCTGCAGGAAGTACACCTTACTTACCTTGACTGCCTGGAAGAGATACCTGGCCTGAACAAGGGCCCAGCTCCAGCTGCAGCTCCGGCGCCAGCAGCACCTACCACCACCACCACCGCCGCCACCACCACCAACAGCCACTGCTGCGAGGAAACTCTCGCGGCCGCCGTGACTAAGGCTGTCACCCAGGCGGTGAGAACAGAGTTTGGGCGCATGAAACCCACTCTGACTGCCCAGCCCCCCGCCTCCTCCACCACCAAGAGCTACGCCCAGACACTCGCCTCCACGCCGGCTCAACCCGTGGCAGGGGCCACTCAGCCCCGGTTACGGGAAGAGAGAAGCACACGCCCGGCGCTCATTATGGCCTCCAAAGATCAGAAGGCCGACAGGCAGGCGGTAGCTAAGACCTTGCGAGCCACCATCCCCTTCCGCGAGGTCAAATTCACGGCGGCAAAAGTTGAGATGCTCTCGCGGGGAAAAGCGAGAGTTGAATTCGACTCAGCAGACCACCTGAAGGAGGCAATGAGGCGCATCAACATCAACACGGAGACCTCCGGCGTCAGTGCTGAACCGGAGCGGAAGCTCATGCCGATGATCGCCCTCAAGGGCATCTCTAAAGATACGGCAAGCAAGGACCTCATTGCCACCTTGAAAGAACAAAATCCTGAGCTGGAGTGCGACGAGCGGATCAAACTGCGCTTCCTGCGGAGGAACAGGAACCCCAACCTTTACAACGCGGTCCTCACTGTGCCGCCTAGGGTGTTCCACACCATCATCTCTCTCGGCCGTGTGCGCCTCGACCACCAGAGGGTGCACGCCGAGGAATTCTCTCCGTTCCTGCAGTGCCGTCGCTGCCTCCAGTTTGGGCACACGCAGACGCGCTGCCCCGCCGAGACTCCAGTCTGCGCACACTGCGCGACCGCCGGACACCTGCCGTCGCAGTGCCCCAACAAGGCGCTGGCTCCATGCTGCGCCAACTGCACCACTCACAACGCAAGGTTCAAGTCCAGCACGAGCGCCAAGCACACAGCCCTCGATCCTCGCTCGGTCCGCGCTCGGTCCGCGCTCGGTCCGTGCTCGGTCCACAGACGGTCCTCGCGCCCGGTCTGCGCCCGGCCCGCGGCCGGTCCTCGCTCGGTCCTCGCTCGGTCCGCGCTCGGTCCGCGCTCGGTCCTCAGCCGGTCCTCGCGCCCGGTCCGCGCCCGGTCCGCGGCCGGTCCTCGCTCGGTCCGCGCTCGGTCCACAGCCGGTCCTCGCGCCCGGTCCGCGCCCGGTCCGCGCCCGGTCCGCGTCGGTCCGCGTCGGTCCGCAGCCGGTCCTCGTGCCCGGTCCGCACCCGGCCTATCACCAAGTGCCGGTGAAACATACATCGACGACTGGGCGGTCCTCGTGCCCGGTCCGCACCCGGCCTATCATCAAGTGCCGGTGAAACATACGTCGACGACTGGGCGGTCCTCGCGCCCGGTCCGCAGTTTGCCTACCACCAAATACCGGTGTAACATTGGACTGTGTGGGGACATCATTGTGTGACTTCGGCTGTGTAGTAAATTACTGTGTAGTGAACTATTGTGTGGTGACTTCGTGACAGTGTGTGGTAACATCTAAGGATTGCAGTGATACCTGGATTGCAGTGTACACTTTGGACATTGGACAGACTGTAAGTGCTCAAAATGCCGCTAGCTAGGTCACCACCCCCCAACCGAAGGGTCACCCGCGCGCGATCGCGGGAAGTCACCAGGGCACCAAACACCCGGCCAGCCTCTCGCTCCCCACCCCTCAGCACACTTTCTGAGGCGCACTCCATGGACAACTCTTTCGTGTCTATAGAGAGCGAGAGGTGCCCGTCGCGGGTCAGCTCGGCGGGTACGGTTCGGCCGGACTCGCCGCGCTCTCTGGACTCTGCCGACTTCGGGAGCCTTGGAGGCCTTGGAGTCTACCGACCCCCGGCTAAGACCACTTCGCGCCCGCGCAACACT
>NW_021137728.1:0-503 GCF_004193835.3 Ostrinia furnacalis | reverse complement strand
TCTGTTGATATGCCCCATATATCCTCTGTCTTTTTTATATTTAGTTCCTTGAAAGTTTTTATAATAACTATGGGGTCTATTTGCCTAAATTTTAATGGGCTATTGCAAACATCAACACAACCCTTGAGAAGAGACATTGCCTGATATGAACATGATTTAAGATTGCTTGTTGTTATGATTGGTACATTTGAGAAGTAACCTTCGAATGCGTTTGCTACCTTATCATTGCATTTTATTTATTTATTTATTTATTTAAAGACTTTATTGCACACACAACAATGTTCTGTACAAAAAGGCGAGCTTAATGCCATACGTCATTCTCTACCAGCTGACCTTGAGCATTTAATATACTTATTATCAATTTTTAATGCGAATGTGTCATCCCGAGATATAATTCTACAAGTTTCTTTATTAATACAATTCCAAGTAGCTTTAATTTTGTTGCCAGAGTTTTTAATTTTGTCACGTTTGTAACTAGATTTTGCCATAGTACAAACTTGTTT